>NC_135206.1:4217754-4224857 GCF_050948175.1 Xylocopa sonorina | reverse complement strand
AACCTAACCTAACCTAACCTAACCTAACCTAACCTAACCTAACCTAACCTAACCTAACCTAACCTAACCTAACCTAACCTAACCTAACCTAACCTAACCTAACCTAACCTAACCTAACCTAACCTAACCTAACCTAACCTAACCTAACCTAACCTAACCTAACCTAACCTAACCTAACCTAACCTAACCTAACCTAACCTAACCTAACCTAACCTAACCTAACCTAACCTAACCTAACCTAACCTAACCTAACCTAACCTAACCTAACCTAACCTAACCTAACCTAACCTAACCTAACCTAACCTAACCTAACCTAACCTAACCTAACCTAACCTAACCTAACCTAACCTAACCTAACCTAACCTAACCTAACCTAACCTAACCTAACCTAACCTAACCTAACCTAACCTAACCTAACCTAACCTAACCTAACCTAACCTAACCTAACCTAACCTAACCTAACCTAACCTAACCTAACCTAACCTAACCTAACCTAACCTAACCTAACCTAACCTAACCTAACCTAACCTAACCTAACCTAACCTAACCTAACCTAACCTAACCTAACCTAACCTAACCTAACCTAACCTAACCTAACCTAACCTAACCTAACCTAACCTAACCTAACCTAACCTAACCTAACCTAACCTAACCTAACCTAACCTAACCTAACCTAACCTAACCTAACCTAACCTAACCTAACCTAACCTAACCTAACCTAACCTAACCTAACCTAACCTAACCTAACCTAACCTAACCTAACCTAACCTAACCTAACCTAACCTAACCTAACCTAACCTAACCTAACCTAACCTAACCTAACCTAACCTAACCTAACCTAACCTAACCTAACCTAACCTAACCTAACCTAACCTAACCTAACCTAACCTAACCTAACCTAACCTAACCTAACCTAACCTAACCTAACCTAACCTAACCTAACCTAACCTAACCTAACCTAACCTAACCTAACCTAACCTAACCTAACCTAACCTAACCTAACCTAACCTAACCTAACCTAACCTAACCTAACCTAACCTAACCTAACCTAACCTAACCTAACCTAACCTAACCTAACCTAACCTAACCTAACCTAACCTAACCTAACCTAACCTAACCTAACCTAACCTAACCTAACCTAACCTAACCTAACCTAACCTAACCTAACCTAACCTAACCTAACCTAACCTAACCTAACCTAACCTAACCTAACCTAACCTAACCTAACCTAACCTAACCTAACCTAACCTAACCTAACCTAACCTAACCTAACCTAACCTAACCTAACCTAACCTAACCTAACCTAACCTAACCTAACCTAACCTAACCTAACCTAACCTAACCTAACCTAACCTAACCTAACCTAACCTAACCTAACCTAACCTAACCTAACCTAACCTAACCTAACCTAACCTAACCTAACCTAACCTAACCTAACCTAACCTAACCTAACCTAACCTAACCTAACCTAACCTAACCTAACCTAACCTAACCTAACCTAACCTAACCTAACCTAACCTAACCTAACCTAACCTAACCTAACCTAACCTAACCTAACCTAACCTAACCTAACCTAACCTAACCTAACCTAACCTAACCTAACCTAACCTAACCTAACCTAACCTAACCTAACCTAACCTAACCTAACCTAACCTAACCTAACCTAACCTAACCTAACCTAACCTAACCTAACCTAACCTAACCTAACCTAACCTAACCTAACCTAACCTAACCTAACCTAACCTAACCTAACCTAACCTAACCTAACCTAACCTAACCTAACCTAACCTAACCTAACCTAACCTAACCTAACCTAACCTAACCTAACCTAACCTAACCTAACCTAACCTAACCTAACCTAACCTAACCTAACCTAACCTAACCTAACCTAACCTAACCTAACCTAACCTAACCTAACCTAACCTAACCTAACCTAACCTAACCTAACCTAACCTAACCTAACCTAACCTAACCTAACCTAACCTAACCTAACCTAACCTAACCTAACCTAACCTAACCTAACCTAACCTAACCTAACCTAACCTAACCTAACCTAACCTAACCTAACCTAACCTAACCTAACCTAACCTAACCTAACCTAACCTAACCTAACCTAACCTAACCTAACCTAACCTAACCTAACCTAACCTAACCTAACCTAACCTAACCTAACCTAACCTAACCTAACCTAACCTAACCTAACCTAACCTAACCTAACCTAACCTAACCTAACCTAACCTAACCTAACCTAACCTAACCTAACCTAACCTAACCTAACCTAACCTAACCTAACCTAACCTAACCTAACCTAACCTAACCTAACCTAACCTAACCTAACCTAACCTAACCTAACCTAACCTAACCTAACCTAACCTAACCTAACCTAACCTAACCTAACCTAACCTAACCTAACCTAACCTAACCTAACCTAACCTAACCTAACCTAACCTAACTCTAACCTAACCTAACCTAACCTAACCTAACCTAACCTAACCTAACCTAACCTAACCTAACCTAACCTAACCTAACCTAACCTAACCTAACCTAACCTAACCTAACCTAACCTAACCTAACCTAACCTAACCTAACCTAACCTAACCTAACCTAACCTAACCTAACCTAACCTAACCTAACCTAACCTAACCTAACCTAACCTAACCTAACCTAACCTAACCTAACCTAACCTAACCTAACCTAACCTAACCTAACCTAACCTAACCTAACCTAACCTAACCTAACCTAACCTAACCTAACCTAACCTAACCTAACCTAACCTAACCTAACCTAACCTAACCTAACCTAACCTAACCTAACCTAACCTAACCTAACCTAACCTAACCTAACCTAACCTAACCTAACCTAACCTAACCTAACCTAACCTAACCTAACCTAACCTAACCTAACCTAACCTAACCTAACCTAACCTAACCTAACCTAACCTAACCTAACCTAACCTAACCTAACCTAACCTAACCTAACCTAACCTAACCTAACCTAACCTAACCTAACCTAACCTAACCTAACCTAACCTAACCTAACCTAACCTAACCTAACCTAACCTAACCTAACCTAACCTAACCTAACCTAACCTAACCTAACCTAACCTAACCTAACCTAACCTAACCTAACCTAACCTAACCTAACCTAACCTAACCTAACCTAACCTAACCTAACCTAACCTAACCTAACCTAACCTAACCTAACCTAACCTAACCTAACCTAACCTAACCTAACCTAACCTAACCTAACCTAACCTAACCTAACCTAACCTAACCTAACCTAACCTAACCTAACCTAACCTAACCTAACCTAACCTAACCTAACCTAACCTAACCTAACCTAACCTAACCTAACCTAACCTAACCTAACCTAACCTAACCTAACCTAACCTAACCTAACCTAACCTAACCTAACCTAACCTAACCTAACCTAACCTAACCTAACCTAACCTAACCTAACCTAACCTAACCTAACCTAACCTAACCTAACCTAACCTAACCTAACCTAACCTAACCTAACCTAACCTAACCTAACCTAACCTAACCTAACCTAACCTAACCTAACCTAACCTAACCTAACCTAACCTAACCTAACCTAACCTAACCTAACCTAACCTAACCTAACCTAACCTAACCTAACCTAACCTAACCTAACCTAACCTAACCTAACCTAACCTAACCTAACCTAACCTAACCTAACCTAACCTAACCTAACCTAACCTAACCTAACCTAACCTAACCTAACCTAACCTAACCTAACCTAACCTAACCTAACCTAACCTAACCTAACCTAACCTAACCTAACCTAACCTAACCTAACCTAACCTAACCTAACCTAACCTAACCTAACCTAACCTAACCTAACCTAACCTAACCTAACCTAACCTAACCTAACCTAACCTAACCTAACCTAACCTAACCTAACCTAACCTAACCTAACCTAACCTAACCTAACCTAACCTAACCTAACCTAACCTAACCTAACCTAACCTAACCTAACCTAACCTAACCTAACCTAACCTAACCTAACCTAACCTAACCTAACCTAACCTAACCTAACCTAACCTAACCTAACCTAACCTAACCTAACCTAACCTAACCTAACCTAACCTAACCTAACCTAACCTAACCTAACCTAACCTAACCTAACCTAACCTAACCTAACCTAACCTAACCTAACCTAACCTAACCTAACCTAACCTAACCTAACCTAACCTAACCTAACCTAACCTAACCTAACCTAACCTAACCTAACCTAACCTAACCTAACCTAACCTAACCTAACCTAACCTAACCTAACCTAACCTAACCTAACCTAACCTAACCTAACCTAACCTAACCTAACCTAACCTAACCTAACCTAACCTAACCTAACCTAACCTAACCTAACCTAACCTAACCTAACCTAACCTAACCTAACCTAACCTAACCTAACCTAACCTAACCTAACCTAACCTAACCTAACCTAACCTAACCTAACCTAACCTAACCTAACCTAACCTAACCTAACCTAACCTAACCTAACCTAACCTAACCTAACCTAACCTAACCTAACCTAACCTAACCTAACCTAACCTAACCTAACCTAACCTAACCTAACCTAACCTAACCTAACCTAACCTAACCTAACCTAACCTAACCTAACCTAACCTAACCTAACCTAACCTAACCTAACCTAACCTAACCTAACCTAACCTAACCTAACCTAACCTAACCTAACCTAACCTAACCTAACCTAACCTAACCTAACCTAACCTAACCTAACCTAACCTAACCTAACCTAACCTAACCTAACCTAACCTAACCTAACCTAACCTAACCTAACCTAACCTAACCTAACCTAACCTAACCTAACCTAACCTAACCTAACCTAACCTAACCTAACCTAACCTAACCTAACCTAACCTAACCTAACCTAACCTAACCTAACCTAACCTAACCTAACCTAACCTAACCTAACCTAACCTAACCTAACCTAACCTAACCTAACCTAACCTAACCTAACCTAACCTAACCTAACCTAACCTAACCTAACCTAACCTAACCTAACCTAACCTAACCTAACCTAACCTAACCTAACCTAACCTAACCTAACCTAACCTAACCTAACCTAACCTAACCTAACCTAACCTAACCTAACCTAACCTAACCTAACCTAACCTAACCTAACCTAACCTAACCTAACCTAACCTAACCTAACCTAACCTAACCTAACCTAACCTAACCTAACCTAACCTAACCTAACCTAACCTAACCTAACCTAACCTAACCTAACCTAACCTAACCTAACCTAACCTAACCTAACCTAACCTAACCTAACCTAACCTAACCTAACCTAACCTAACCTAACCTAACCTAACCTAACCTAACCTAACCTAACCTAACCTAACCTAACCTAACCTAACCTAACCTAACCTAACCTAACCTAACCTAACCTAACCTAACCTAACCTAACCTAACCTAACCTAACCTAACCTAACCTAACCTAACCTAACCTAACCTAACCTAACCTAACCTAACCTAACCTAACCTAACCTAACCTAACCTAACCTAACCTAACCTAACCTAACCTAACCTAACCTAACCTAACCTAACCTAACCTAACCTAACCTAACCTAACCTAACCTAACCTAACCTAACCTAACCTAACCTAACCTAACCTAACCTAACCTAACCTAACCTAACCTAACCTAACCTAACCTAACCTAACCTAACCTAACCTAACCTAACCTAACCTAACCTAACCTAACCTAACCTAACCTAACCTAACCTAACCTAACCTAACCTAACCTAACCTAACCTAACCTAACCTAACCTAACCTAACCTAACCTAACCTAACCTAACCTAACCTAACCTAACCTAACCTAACCTAACCTAACCTAACCTAACCTAACCTAACCTAACCTAACCTAACCTAACCTAACCTAACCTAACCTAACCTAACCTAACCTAACCTAACCTAACCTAACCTAACCTAACCTAACCTAACCTAACCTAACCTAACCTAACCTAACCTAACCTAACCTAACCTAACCTAACCTAACCTAACCTAACCTAACCTAACCTAACCTAACCTAACCTAACCTAACCTAACCTAACCTAACCTAACCTAACCTAACCTAACCTAACCTAACCTAACCTAACCTAACCTAACCTAACCTAACCTAACCTAACCTAACCTAACCTAACCTAACCTAACCTAACCTAACCTAACCTAACCTAACCTAACCTAACCTAACCTAACCTAACCTAACCTAACCTAACCTAACCTAACCTAACCTAACCTAACCTAACCTAACCTAACCTAACCTAACCTAACCTAACCTAACCTAACCTAACCTAACCTAACCTAACCTAACCTAACCTAACCTAACCTAACCTAACCTAACCTAACCTAACCTAACCTAACCTAACCTAACCTAACCTAACCTAACCTAACCTAACCTAACCTAACCTAACCTAACCTAACCTAACCTAACCTAACCTAACCTAACCTAACCTAACCTAACCTAACCTAACCTAACCTAACCTAACCTAACCTAACCTATCCTAACCTAACCTAACCTAACCTAACCTAACCTAACCTAACCTAACCTAACCTAACCTAACCTAACCTAACCTAACCTAACCTAACCTAACCTAACCTAACCTAACCTAACCTAACCTAACCTAACCTAACCTAACCTAACCTAACCTAACCTAACCTAACCTAACCTAACCTAACCTAACCTAACCTAACCTAACCTAACCTAACCTAACCTAACCTAACCTAACCTAACCTAACCTAACCTAACCTAACCTAACCTAACCTAACCTAACCTAACCTAACCTAACCTAACCTAACCTAACCTAACCTAACCTAACCTAACCTAACCTAACCTAACCTAACCTAACCTAACCTAACCTAACCTAACCTAACCTAACCTAACCTAACCTAACCTAACCTAACCTAACCTAACCTAACCTAACCTAACCTAACCTAACCTAACCTAACCTAACCTAACCTAACCTAACCTAACCTAACCTAACCTAACCTAACCTAACCTAACCTAACCTAACCTAACCTAACCTAACCTAACCTAACCTAACCTAACCTAACCTAA